>NC_084617.1:44657411-44694911 GCF_033978795.1 Nerophis ophidion
TATAGTCATATCAAATAAAGATGTGTCAAATAGACAAATGCAACTTAAATAGTAACACTGTATTTTACAAAATACCAAAAAAGGACATTTTTCTTAATATCTCATTGACAAAATTATTCAACCCCCTAGTTACATGCATCTTTAGTACTTAGTAGAACACCCTTTGGCAGTAATTACATCTTTCAAATGTGATACATAACCGGGCACAAGCTGCAATGATCTACAGGTATTTTAGCCCATTCCTCTTGGGCAAAGGCCTCCAGTTCATTCTTATTCTTGGGCTTGCGTGATGCAACTGCCTTCTTCAAGTCCCACCACAGGTTTTCTATGGGATTTAGGTCTGGCGACTGTGAAGGCCACTCCAGAGTCTTCCAGCCCTTCTTCTGCAACCACTCTGATGTTGATTTGGAGGTATGCTTGGGATCGTTGTCTTTTTGGAAGGTCCAACGTCTCCCAAGCCTCAGCTTCGTCACTGACTTCATGACATTTGCATCTAATATATCCAGGTAGGAAATAGAATTCATAATGCCTTGAACGTGCTGGAGATTCCTGGTACCTGAGGCAGAGAAACACCTCCAGAGCATGATTGACCCCCCCACCATGCTTAACAGTAGGCCAGGTGTTCTTCTCTTTGTAAGCTTCATTTTTTCTCCACCAGACATAACGTTGATTCATAAGCCCAAATAGTTCCAGTTTTGTCTCATCACTCCATAGAGCAGTTTCCCAAAACCTTTGGGTTTTGTCCAGATGATTTTTGGCATACTGGAGTCTATTTTTCTTGTGCCTGGTAGTCAGAAGTGGGTGCGCCTGGGAGTTCTGGCATGGAGGCCTTCATCTCGTAGTGCGCGCCTTATTGTCTGGGACGAAACCTGCGTTCCCCCCTCTGCAATGTCCTGTTGTAGTTCCTCAGCTGTTACCCGGGGGTTTTTCACCACCGTACGCTTCAAATACCGGACAGCAGTTGCACACAGCATCCTCTTTCTACCACGCCGAGGTAGTGTTTCCACTGTGCCTTTAGCTTTAAACTTGCGAATTATGCTCCCAACTGTGTCTCTTGGAATGTGTAATGTCTTTGCTATTTTCTTATATCCATATCCTTTCTTATGAAGAAAAATTACCTCCTCTCTTGACTTCTTTGACCACTCCCTGGACTTCACCATGTTGCAAATACACCATTGACCATCTACAAGAAGCTGAGCGTCACAGTCTTTTTCAATCAGTTTAATTGTTGCTCGTTATGGTTCTAATCACATCTACAGGTGTTTTCAACACCTGATTGAAAATACCTTTTTCAAATTCTGTTCTTAAGAGTTATGATCTTCAAGGGGTTGAATAATTTTGTCAATGAGGTATTAAGAGAAATTACACTGTTTGGTATGTTACAAAATATAATGTTGTAACTCAATTTGCATTCGTCTATTTAATGCATCTTTATTTGATATGACTATAAACAAAATACAGAATAAATGTCCAACTTGCTAAAACACCAAAATTGTAAAAGCTGTAAAAGCACACAGAACGACACTTAGCTTTTTCGCAGCAGCAGGCAGTCAGCGAACAGTCATACTACTGCATAATGTGATGTATCATCCCTGCAGGACGAGGAATAGCTAAACATGCTTTACTACACACCGTAGCAGGATACAATATCTCACCGGCGTCATAATATAAACAAATGCCATTGGTAGATCTACATCTAACATCCACTACTTAGTGGCCTAGTGGTTAGAGTGTCCGCCCTGAGACCTGTAGGTTGGGAGTTCAAACCCCGGCCAAATCATACCAAAGACTATAAAAACGGGACCCATTGCCTCCCTGCTTGGCACTCAGCATCAAGGGTTGGAATTGGGGGTTACACTGTAAATCACCATAAATGATTCCCGGGCGTATCTTGGTTGATACTTCTTTGTTTACATCAATATTTTTTATCGTCACAAAATCTTCTTTCTTTAAAAAAAAAAAAAATCATATTATTTTTCTAAACTCAGGAAATACATCCCTGGACACATGAGAACTTTGAATACGACCAATGTATGATCCTGTATCTACTTGATACCTAAATGTGTGGTTTGATCCAAAACAGAAAGTAAGCAGATATTAACAGTAAATAAACAAATAGATGAATAATATTTTTTTTACAGCTAGTCCTTCATAATGTTTACAAAATAATGTAATGCATATTCCTCCCTGCTTGGCACTCAGCATCAAGGGTTGGAATTGGGATTAAATCACCAAAAATTATTCCCGGGCGCGGCCACCGCTGCTGCTCACTGCTCCACTCACTACCCAGGGTGTGATCAAGTGTGATGGGTCAGTGCAGAAAATAATTTCGCCACCCCTAGTGTGTGTGTGACAATCATTAGTACTTTAATTAGCAGATTAATTAGGAGTCTTTTTTTGTTTTCTTACTAGTAAAAGACAAGTTGTTTAGTATGTTCACTCTTTTATTTAAGGACTAAATTGCAATAAGAAATATATGTTTAATGTACCGTACGATTTTTGTGTGGTCCCCTTTATTTAGAAAAGTATCTAAATACACGAGACAACCCCATACTGGGACTTGGCAAAACTCAAAACTTCAATACCCGAAGACTCTCATGTCCTTTACCTTTCATCACTAAATGTTTGTTATGCAGTCACATTTGACTCCATTAACAGATGCAGATGCAGTGAGAAAATGGCCGTGCGCAACCCGAGAGTCCCTGGTTCAATCCCCACCTAGTACCTCCCTCGTCACATCCGTGGTGTCCTGAGCAACACACTTCACCCTTGCTCCTGATGGGTGCTGGTTAGTGCCTTGCATGGCAGCTCCCTCCATCAGTGTGTGAATGTGTGTGTGAATGGGTAAATGTGGAAGTAGTGTCAAAGCGCTTTGAGTACCTTGAAGGTAGAAAAGGGCTATACAAGTGTACAACGCATTTATCATTTATTTAGTAGTTTAAGAAAATCTTAATTTAGAAAATGTGTTAATACGAATGTTACATTCTGTTAATTGCCATCATGTGTTGTTCTGCTTCATGTGTTGTGCAGGAATACATGTGTTGTTGATTTTTATGGCCAAGCAGACAGTTTGATAGGAAATCAAAGTCCCAAATCAATGTCACAAGTTCATTAAAGTATGCCCTTTTCACTCCTCTCTTTTTACAAATGTTATTTCCAGCCTTGGATCAGTGTTTACACCTCGCTTTATTAGACGTGTCCACTTTTCACAACGTGTATTTGTCTGCAGTATTGTTTGTGTATGCAATCGTGTGTGATGATTTATGTCTTAAAGTGTACTTTGCATGTATATTCTCTCTTTTTTGTTGTTTTTCTTTTGACCTTCCCAAGTATCTTCTTGTGTGGCCGCCACTGGCGAATAGATAGGCCATTGATTGCGCAACCAGTTACAAATTAAGATTTAAACGTTACCTCTCCGAGCTTATTGAGTTTTACATTTAGGGCATTTGCAATATGCAAGACTTATTGATTGAGTAAGGAGTGCCTCTTTATAGATATATCCTCAGGCTACCATCACTTTTCTCTTTCTCTTTCGTTTCCTTTCACTGTACCGTAACATTTTTATTACCGTGGCACCTCAAATTATGAGCTAAATTGGTTCCATGACCGATTTCGTAAGTCAAAAAAGCTGTATCTCAAATCAACGACTCACGGTGCTCCTCTGTGGGTCAGCTATAAACTTGTTGTTTTTCTGTATTTCTGGGTGTTTTCTCCTCCGCGCTCTCCTTTGCACTCACTTTCCCCGTTTCAATGGTTGGAGGGCAGGATTGTGTCGATATCTGTCTGTAGGTTGTCGACAATCACACCCTTTAAAGAAGCAGTAGAGTGAAAAAACTAGTTGACTTGTTGACATATGCTTAATTGCTTTTTGACATATGCTTAACTGTGTTTCATTATATCTGTTAAACCATATCCAATTGTATTAACAGAGTATGTACAAATACTGTCTAAACTTCACAAAATGCAACAATTTCAGTCTGCCGTTGTGAATATTCTTCTCTGAATATCTTTGGCGATTTCTGTAGATTCAACGTCACTGAAGTAACCATTCTGCTCTCTGACCACATTATTAGATCAGTCATACTGGAAATACGTGAAAAATGGAAAGAGATGTGTTGTTTTTCATTCACAATCCTTACATTAGACATATTTTTTTTTATTTTATTTTTTTTTCCAAGATGGCGCTGCTGTAGTGGCTGCTGTTGGCAGGGGCTCTGTGCTCTTGTGTCATCCTTTTGTGTTTCCCTCTTGTTTTCATGTGTTATTATACTTTTTTGCCTTTTGGGCCGGGACCCTTTGGGACTGTGTGACAAGGGGTGGCACTTTCGTGACCTCTGTGGTGATTTTTTTGTGGACTTCTGGATCTGCCTCCCGGGAGCCTTTTGGCCATGGAGACCAGCTGCTGGGTGTCTGCCACACCAGAGTCGGTTTGGAGGGACTGGAGGAGATGCGGATGAGGGGACAGAGCTGCGGAGGTAGCACTGAGCGCTGGGACGGAGAGGCTTCGCGGTGTCTTGGCTGGGTGAGCAGGTGTCGGACTCCTCAGTCACCTTGGACGTATCCTCGCTCATCCATGCGGACTGGACACTGGCCGAAAGTGGAGTTGGCTGTCTTGGTTGCTTTGTTGGGTCTGCTCTTGTCTCTGGCCATGCTCCCTCCACCCCAGCGGACGATGGTGTGGAACACCGCAGAGGCCACCACAGTGGATATGTTTCATTTACTTTTTATTCATAGCTGTATGTAGAAGTGTCTAGTTGTATCTGCTGATTTAATGTCTTTAATGTCCTCTGTGTTCTTTGATGTTTGATGTTTCCCTCTTACACACATGTAAGAGGGATGTGTTCTATGGCAATGACCTGTTTTTTTCCCTTGGCCTCAGTCTGCACCCCCTCTCCAGGGCCCAGGCTAAGACCGATTTTTTCATTTTATTTTAATCTTGTGTTTTTTTTAATCTTGTATTTTTTTCATCTTCATCTAAACTTTAACAGGGACAATTTGAGCCAGGAATTACCCAAGTATAAACAGTTTATTAAATGCCCGACCAGAGAGGAGAACATTTTGGATCACTGATACACCACAATAAGCAAGGCATACCATGCAGTCCCGTGTGCTGCCCTTGGACTATCAGATCACGTGATGGTGCACTTAATCCCTTCATACAGACAGAGACTGAAACTGACTGTTATGAAGACCATTAAGTGTTTCACTGCTGAAGCTGTGGATGAGCTGCGCGCATGTTTGGACACGACAGACTGGGAGGCAATTGGAGCAGCCGCAGACAATCTGGACGAGTATATGGACACTGTGACCTCATACATACAGTTCAATGAGGCACGCATCATTCCAACGCGCACCAGAGCTTGTTATAAAAACGACAAGCCTTGGTTCACACCCAAGCTCCGACAACTGCGCAAGAAAAAAAGACACTGTGTGGAGGAGAGGGGACCGGAGTACCTACAGAGAAGCGAAGTACCACTTCAACAGGGAAGTAGAAAAAGCTAACCGTCTACAGGAACAGTTCAGCTCCAATGACTCTGCAGTCGTGTGGAGAGGATTAAGGGCCCTTACGAACTATAAACCCCAAACCCCACAGGCCCTGAATGACCGGACTCTCGCTCAGGACCTCAACACACATTATTGTCGTCACGAACGGCCTTCAGCTCATCAAAGCTCTACTCCCCCCACCATCGCCCTCTCACACCAACTCCAGCACTACATTAAAGGACTTAAAGGACTCCAAGAACATCACAGGACTTCACCAAAGGCCCTCTCCATCTGAGAGGAGGATGTACGCCGGCAGTTCTTGAAGCTGAACAGGCGGAAGGCCCCCGATGGTGTCTCCCCCTCCACCTTGAGACACTGTGTGGATCAGCTCGCTCCTGTCTTCACTGACATTTTTAACACCTCTCTGGAGCAATGCCGCGTGCCGTCCTGTTTCAAGACGTCCACCATCGTCCCTGCCCCCAAGAAAGCTTGGATCACAGGACTTAATGACTACAGGCCGGTGCCGCTGACGTCTGTGGTCATGAAGTCCTTTGAGCGCTTGGTCCTGCCCCACCTCAAGGACATCACAGCCCCCCGCCTGGACCCACTGCAGTTCGCCTACAGAGCAAACAGATCTGTGGATGATGCAGTGAACCTGGCCCTCCACTTCATCCTGGAGCATCTGGACTCCCCAGGAACCTACGTGAGGATCCTGTTTGTGGACTTCAGCTCTGCCTTCAATACCATCCTCCCTGGACTGCTACGAGACAAACTCTACCAGTTCAGCGTGCCCGACTCCCTCTGCAGTTGGATCAAAGACTTCCTGACAGACAGAAGACAGCACGTGCAGCTGGGGAAGATTGTCTCGGACAGTCGAACCACGAACACTGGTACTCCTCAGGGCAGTGTACTTTCCCCCTGGCTCTTCTCCCTGTACACAAACTGCTGCACCTCCAGTCACCAGTCGGTGAAGCTGCTCAAGTTTGCGGACGACACTACTCTCATCCAGCTCATCTCGGATGGCGACGAGTCTGCCTACAGGAGAGAGGTGGACCGGCTGGCATCCTGGTGCAGCCTCAACAACCTGGAGCTGAACGCCCAGAAAACAGTGGAGATGATCATGGACTTCAGGAAAGTCACAGCCCCACCATCCCCCCTCACCCTGATTGACTCCCCCACCCCCGTTTCCATTGTGGACTCCATCCGTTTCCTGGGCACCTCCATCACCCAGGACCTCAAGTGGGACCCGACCATCAGCTCCCTCATCAAGAAGGCCCAGCAGAGGATGTACTTCCTACGGCAGCTAAAAAAACTGAAAGTGCCGACTGAGATGCTGGTGCAGTTCTACTCAGCAGTCATCGAGTCCATCCTCACCTCCTCCATCACCGTGTGGTTCCCCGGCGCCACAGTATGGGACAAGCATCTACTGCAGCGCACGTGCTGCTGAGAAGGTGATTGGCTGAAAACTCCCACCCCTCCAGATCCTGTTCTCCTCCAGGACCAGGAGGCGTTTGGGTCGGATCACAGCTGACTCTTCTCACCCTGGACACAAAATATTCTCCCCTCTTGCCTCAGGCGTGAGACTACGGTCCATCCAGACCCACACTTCCCGCCACCTGAACAGTTTTTTTCCCTCGGCCATCAGACACGTGAACAATAACAAGATCTGATAGCTCAGTTACAGCCCTTGTTATTCTATTCTGTGTTATATGTGTTTTATGTTGCAGGATTCCGCCAGGTAAAATTCCTAGTTTGTGAACCCGTTCTCAAACAATGGCAATAAAACTTTTCTGATTCTGATTCTGATTCTGAATCTCACAGATATTCCCGAGCCATTTTGAGAGGTAATAAGGAAGCCAGTCAGTTGATCTGTGACATAGAGCTAGGAACCACAGATCTCTTGCTCATCAACAACAATACTAATCAAGCAGCATTTGTGAGGGCCAACAACGATTACTTTGAGAAAAAAAATATGATCTAGAACCTTATATTTTGTAGCCCAAGCAAAAAAAGGATGCGCAAAAAGTTTTAGAAGCAAAGTGCTAAACGGATGCAGCTTTAATGTAACAGTGTTAGCATCAGCAGCATTGTTAGGTGCTAAACATATAAATTAACCATACTAAAATGCTTATTGTAATATTTCCACTCTCGCTGGGACGCCGACCGACGGGATAACAAGAGAGTCCGGAAAAGACCGTTCCACGTGTAAGATCTGGGTTGCAAGCGTGCGCTGAGCGTCACGCAGGTCCGCGCTGGGCGGTATGTAGGCAGCCACCAGAATGAATGAAACAATCTCTTGCGGTGAGTAAAAGGGCTTACAGTGAATGAAAATATATTCCAGAGCAGGAGAGCAGTGTTGGGATATCACCGTCACGTCAGTACACCACTTATTGTTGATAAAGAAGCAGACTCCACCGCCTATTGTTTTCCCGGAGAGCCCCGCGTCTCGGTCCGCGCGGAGAAGATGAAAGCCCTCCAGTTAAACCGCATTGTCCGGGACACTCGCGCTCAACCACGTTTCCATGAAGCATAAAGCACAAAATGAGGACAAGTACTTGTTTCTTCTCATCAGCAACGCTAGCTCGTCCATCTTGTTGGCAAATGAGCGGACGTTGGAGAGAATGATGCCAGGTAAGGGCGTGCGTAATCCTCGTCCGCTCTCTTTCCTCTTCGGTGTGGTTTCCCTCTTTTGATCACACAGTGGAGCAAATCCGCAGCTGACGCTAAGATGACCAGTAATAAGTCGGTAGGGGTGATGGATCTGATGTTCAGTAGCTCTTCGCGTGTGTAAGAGCACGCGGACACACAATTTACGCACAAAACAAATAAAACAGAGCACACAAGAGCCTTGATCGTCGCCATGATGATGACGTTACACACGCGAAGATTGATGCTATTTTGGTCGCATTTACTTATTTGCAAACTTTGGAAGTCTTTTGGTGTCATAAATCAGATTTATATGCTAATAGCTTCAATATAGAAGCACCTTGTTTTTCCACTACTGGTACTGTAAGGGGCAGCATGGATACTCGTAACTCAAAGGTATTCTCCCGGATAACTTAAAGGCACAACAAAACAAATGTGAAGCAGCTGGTACCTCAGATTACTTGTAAATTGAGGTACCACTGTACTTGTTTGACTGATGCTTCACCATCTCTGTCTGTCGAAGTTTGCTGAACAGTCCTAAAATATTTTCTTTTCTGTCGTTTTTGACGATGTTTGTTTTTTGTTTTTTTTTTCAGGAAAACAGTTCCTCTGAGGAACACGTGTTGTACGTGTGGGATCACTTTGTGTCCAAAGCTGCAGCCAAGAATGTTTTCATCGTGGCCCACAGCTATGGAGGGTTGTCCTTCGTCGAACTGGTCAGTGTTTCACATTTCTGCTTTTCTTACCTTGCGCACCAATGAAATATGACACAACCAGCAGATCTATTGAACTGAAAAATATTAAACGCATACACTGGTTCTCAGGAGAATTTAGATAATTTTTGACGAACAATAACAAACTGTACAGCTTCTGTTTACATATAGGACTTATTTTATGACTACAGTTAGGTGCTCTGAAGGTTTTAAGATATGACATGGCTTTCTGTTGAGGTTATGCACGAAAAAGAATAATAGTGAGGGATGAAGTCCAGCTGGTCCTTTGTTTTCTGAAAATGTCACTTAAACATGCATTTAAACCAACACAAAATATTTACAGTGAACTTAGAGTGAAACAAAAATTGAATTGAATACTTTTTTGTTTTTCTTATTATAAATACATAATCAAAGCAAATACAAAGAAGATAGAGAAAAGTGTATGAATTCCATTTTTGCTAATCCAATTGATGTGCCGAGTTTGTCCCAAAGTAGTTTTTTGTGGCTTTCCGCTGCAAGTAAGCAAACATAGAATGAGAATGAGACGTGACAAAAGAAGACTGATCTACAATTCAAGTTGAAGTAATCCATAAACTATTCCTTGTTTTCTGTCTAAATCAGGCCAAACATTGAATACCGTATTTTTCGGATTATAAATTGCTCCGGAGTATGCATCGCAACCGTCGAAAATGCATAATAAAGAAGGAAAAAAACATTGGCGTATAAGTCGCATTTTTGGGGGAAAGTTATTTGATAAAATCCAACACCAAGAAAAGACATTTGAAAGGCAATTTAAAATAAATAAAGAATAGTGAACAACAAGCTGAATAAGTGTACGTTATATGACGCATAAATAACCAACTGAGAAGGTGCCTGGTATGTTAATGTAACATATTATGGTAAGAGTCATTCAAATAACTATAACATATAGAACATGCTATACGTTTACCAAACAATCTGTCACTCCTAATCGATAAATCCGATGAAATCTTCTTCCTCGATGTCGCTTATAAACAACTCTGCCAACTCCAAAGGTATGCGCCGCTTCCTCTTGTCGTTTTCTGCTGCATATTTCACTACATCCAGCTTGTAATTTGCAATACATAATTTCCTTTTCGGTGCCATTTTTGTTCAGCCTTTGTCAGTTTTTACAAGTTACCGCCAGAGGTGGGGAGAGTAGCCAGAAATTGTACTCAAGTAAGAGTACTGTTACTTTAGAGATGTATTACTCAAGTAAAAGTAAAGAGTAGTCACCCAAATATTTACTTGAGTAAAAGTAAAAAGTATGTTGTGAAAAAACTTCTCAAGTACTGAGTAACTGATGAGTAACCTGTTTGTTTAATGATTACGGCAACAAATAATGCACACAAACATAAAAATAGCAATGAGCAAATAAAAATAGCAATGAGCAAATTCATAACCAGGAATATCTTTTAAGCAACTAAAACATATATAATATATATTAAATAATAAAACATGAAAATAAAAAAAATAAGGCAAATTGGGCCGCAATAACTTAACAGCACCATATGCTCAGTAGGCATTCATCGATTGATTGATTGATTGATTGAAACTTGTATTAGTAGATTGCACAGTACAGTACATATTCCGTACAATTCACCACTAAATGGTAACACCGCAATTAGTTTTTCAACGTTAATCAATTACTTAATAAATGACCAAGTCGAGGTGTTCTACCTCATATATATATATATATACATATATATATATATATATATATATATATATATATATATATATATATATATATATATATATATATATATATATATATACACAGTATATAATTTATAGTTATTCATTTTGCCATTTTTGTTGACATGTTAAAGGTGTTTTAATGAATATACATGCATGTTTAACATATAGATTCCTTTCTTTCATGAAGACTAGTATATAAGTTGGTGTGTTACCTGATTCTGATGACTTGCATTGATCGGAATGAGACAGTATTGCTGATAATGTCCACTTTTTCAAATGGAGGAGAAAAAAAGTTAATCCTTTCCGTCTAATACCACATGAAAGTCGTTGGTTTTTGGCATCTTTTTTGTCCAGTTTCCATATTCGTTTTTATACACTTTACAAGAAATACATTGGCGGCAAACTCTGTAGTTTGCTAGCTTGTTTGCGCTGGCTTTCGGGGGGACTCTTATTTTGTCAGTGCAGGCGTGATGGAGTGGCACTTTTATTGTGAAGACAGGAACTGCACGATCAGTCTTTAGGCTTTTGACGGGAAGTACGGTTGAAATAAAAAGTGTCTTTTTTCCTTTACACTTTTGATTGATTGATTGACACTTTTATTAGTAAATTGCACAGTACAGTACATATTCCGTACAATTGACCACTAAATGGTAACACCCCAATACATTTTTCAACCTTTTTAGGTCGGATTCGACGTGTGACGGTCACGTGACCGCCTGGTTTTGTTTGATTGGTCCAACGTCACCAGTGACTGCATTTGATTGGTGAAACGCAGGCATGCGTAGATTCTACTTTGAATGCGTGTCTGACAAAATCAAAACAAACAAAGCGTGCATTAACAGATCGATAAAAAAAAAGTAGCGAGTAGCGAGCTGATTGTAGATAAATGGAGCGGAGTAAAAGTAGCGTTTCTTCTCTATAAATATACTCAAGTAAAAGTAAAAGTATGTTTTATAAAAACTACTCTTAGAAGTACAATTTATCCCAGAAATTACTCAAGTAGATGTAACGGAGTAAATGTAGAGCGTTACTACCCACCTCTGGTTACCGCCAACGATGAAATGATCCGTTTCCATAGCTACGGCAATACCATGTAGCAGTGGTTCTCAACCTTTTTTCATTGATGTACCCCCTGTGAACATTTTTTTAATTCAAGTATCCCCTAATCAGAGCAAAACACTTTCGGTTGAAAAAAAGAGATAAAGAATTAAAATACAGCACTTTGTCATCAGTTTCTGATTTATTAAATTGTAAAACAGTGCAAAATATTGCTCATTTGTAGTGGTCTTTCTTGAACTATTTGAAAAAAAGATATACAAATACCTAAACACTTGTTGAAAAATAAACAAGTGATTCAATTATAAATACAGATTTCTACTCATAGAAGTAATCATCAACTTAAAGTGCCCTCTTTGGGGATTGTAATAGAGATCCATCTGGATTAATGAACTTAATTCTAAACATTTCTTCACAAAAAAAGAAATCTTTAACATCAATATTTATGGAACATGTCCACAAAAAATCAAGCTGTCAACACTGAATATTGCATTGTTTCATTTCTTTTCAAAGTTTATGAACTTAAATTAATATTTTGTTGAAGCATTATTCAATAAATATATTTATAAAGGATTTTTGAATTGTTGCTATTTTTAGAATATTTTTAAAAATATCTCACGTACCCCTCGGCATACCTTCAAGTACCCCCAGGGGTAGACGTACCCCCGTTTGAGAACCACTGCCATATAGTATATAGCAGTTAGCATTCCATGACCCAAAATGCACTTTTGCCATGACCCTCCCCCGCTGAATTCTTATTGGTTGACGTGTAGGTGACGATTGCTGACGCGTGTGTGACGATTGCTGACATTGTCTTTGTCTTTTCCGTGAACGAGATGAATATTATTATATGATATTTCACAGTAATGTGTTAATAATTTCACACATAAGTCGTTCCGGAGTATATGTCGGACCCCCAGCCAAACTATGAAAAAAACTGTGAGTTATAGTCCGAAAAATACGGTATATGGAATGTGCATTACTGTGAATAATCAGTTGTGTCCCAAAATTATGTTGTCCTTCGTTGACAAATCCACAACACCTAATAAAGTTATTAACTAATAAAGTTGTTTTCCAGCTGTTATCCACCTCTTCAATGTTTGGCCTGGTTAAGCCGGAAAACAAAGAATGGCTAACTTAAACTTCAATCCTTAGAGTGCTTCTCTGTTTTCTTCTGATCATGTTTAAAACTATGTGCGGGTAAACTTAAATGGTTTTACAAAAATGTTATTCATACACTTGCAGTTTTTTTTTTGTGTTTGTTTTCGGATGAAAACATGGATAAAATAACGGTACAATGTATTTTGCATTGTGGGCTCATTTTTTGATAAATATCAAGTCAGATTGTTTCTCACAAACCGTAGTCTGCCTATCTTCATGGTTTTTGTGGTGATACACTAACCATTGTTACAGTCAGTTATGCATTTTTATTTTTCTGAGGGACTCTAACACGTGACACATTATCTGATGTTGTAAATAAGTTGATATTTTTTTAATAACTTGACACTTTTTCTGCATGAACACTAATGTATAACTCAGGGGTCGGGAACCTTTTTGGCTGAGAGAGCCATGAAAGACAAATATTTTAAAATGCCTATCCGTGAGAGCCATGTGATATTTTTTAACTCTGAATACAACTAAATGCGTGCATTTTTAAGTAAGACCAACATTTTTAGAGTATAACAAGTCACTTCATCTTTTTAATTGCATTGTTATTCTGAGCTAACGAATAATAATGAAAATACTTCTTACAATTAATGCGACTTCTTGAACAGGTGTGGTAAAAAAAAACATGTGGATGGATTAAAAATGCAGGTGGCAGAGGGGTTAGTGCGTCTGCCTCACAATACGAAGCTCCTGCAGTCCTGGGTTCAAATCCAGGCTCGGGAACTTTCTGTGTGGAGTTTGCATGTTCTCCCCGTGAAAGCCGGGTACTCCGGCTTCCTCCCACCTCCAAAGACATGCACCTGGGGATAGGTTGATTGTTAACACTAAATTGGCCCTAGTGTGTGAATGTGAGTGTGAATGTTGTCTGTCTATCTGTGTTGGCCCTGCGATGAGGTGGTGACTTGTCCAGGGTGTACCCCGCCTTCCGCCCGATTGTAGCTGAGATAGGCGCCAGCGCCTCCCGCAACCCCAAAAGGGAATAAGCGGTAGAAAATGAATGAATGAATGAAAATGTTTTTTATTTTGAACGTTATTTTTAACACTGTGTTTACCAGCGGAATTACTCATTACTTATCGTGTTAAGCAAAGTCAGTTAAGATTTATCTGAGAGCCAGACGCAGTCATCAAAAGAGCCACATCTTGCTCGAGAGCCATGGGTTCCCTACCCTTGGTGTAGCTCATTGTTAGCACAAGCACCTGCCCTGTTCAGTCCTGTACCGAGTGTTTGTATAATCTGTGAGTGCAGTCAGGTTACCAGAATTATTGCAGTTTTGTTGTTGAATAACAGATGCATTGCACAGTTCATCTCTATTCACTTTTATTGAGGACATTTCTTAGATCCAAAGAACGCAGGAAGTGCACTGTCGTGGGAAACTGAAGGTGGCCGCAATGGTGCTTTCAGGAATAGTTTTTTTTTCCATCTCTTTAACTCACCTATTCTTTTTAAAGTGTTTTGTCATTTTAATTTGGCTGCTAAATATTCATGCAGTGCTTTGTCCGTGACAATCTCTTGGGCTTTCCAACTGTATGACGACAACTCGCTACTCTGCCTATTTGTATCCTCTTTTACTTCTGTGGTTGTTTTAGTCAGTATCTCAGTTTATAGGCGCTGGCGAGGTTACCGCCGTAGTCTTTTAAGTACTGTCCTTGTCAAGCACATGCATGCGGTACAGTGCTTGTGTGTATATAAATACATCTGCATACAGCTCGTGCGGTGCAGCGTTGAAAACATCAAGACAAAGAGCTGGAAGTTCATTTAAGTGACAGTGTTCGTAAATGCCACCGTCAGGTTTCCCTAGAGGCCTTACCAGTTTCTGTTGTCTATTATTGTCGTGAATCCTTTACAACTTCCAACCTGGGACTAATTGGGAACCCAGATAGAGACTCGCAGCTTTGTCTCGACCGTTTGACATTTGAGCCAAATGCAAACCTTGGTGCACATGCAGAAATATACAAATGATTTAAAGTAACATTTCTTAGCTGTTATCTCACTCGCAACAACATGCCCATGCCCACTGCACTTATAAATCGTGCACACACACACTATCTACTTAATTGAGGAGAAATTGGTCCAGCGGGATAATATGGGGTGGTGTGTGAGTGTGTGTGTGTGCGTGTGTGCAGAGCAGAGAGCCTTGCGGGATGAACTATTCGACACATGAGAAGACCCAGAGAAAACAAGCTGTCTGCGGGTTAATTACTGCTCCCCTTTGCAGTTAATAAATACATTTCTGATCAAGCCCATCAAAAGGGCCCGCTGTTAATTTTTTCCTGTGCGTTCCCCTTGCTCCGGAGCATGTTAACCCCTATGTGGCCCACTCAAGTGTTTCATTGCAATTTGATTTCTTTTTTAAAAACACTGCGTACAGACTAATTATAGCTACATCAAAGAGGAGCTAACTGCCTTTGAATGTGAGTGCAGCGAGAGAAGCTACAGGGCCAAAGGCTGCTCGCTCTGTCTGGTTCACCCCCACCCCCTTTTTTTCCGCCCCTTTACCCTTGCACTCTTTCTTGAGCAGAAACACGTTCCCCTAAATCCATGTCAGTTCAATGTTGAATCTCTTCTTCTCTTTACTGACACTTCCCTCTCAGATGGGCTGCTTTTAATTATGATGTCACATGGAAAAAATTTGGTTCAGTTTTTTTGTGGAAAATTTCAGAAAAAAAAATATTTTCCTGCTTCTATACCAGGGGTGCCCACACTTTTTCTGCAGGCAAACTACTTTTCAATTGACCAAGTCGAGGGGATCTACTTCATATATATATATATATATATATATATATATATATATATATATTTATATATATATATATATATATACATATATATTTTCTTAATGATGATCTAGCAGCAGCCAGCGTCATCTCACAAGATCCTCGGGTGCCGTGAATGTCAATCAAGTGATGTATTGGTGAAGATTGATGATCGCTCATTTTTAGGTCTATTTTTTTAACGCCAGGCTATCTTGAGGTCGTCAACACCTTAAACCACACTCTTTTGCGGATCACGGGCCCCGCTGTAATCCACCTGGTTCAGTCCCTGCTTTTTTCTGTTCAGTCCTGGTCTCAAGCCTGGGTCAGCCGGCATGAGAGATGAGCATGCTCTAGCCCGGGCTATCAACACAATAGCCAGCACTTATTTGAGTAACCCAACTTGATTTGTCTAAAATACTGCTAATATATCAGAAAAAGAGGCCAAACCCCAAATTATGTATCCCAACTACTCGTCCACTACATTGAGAGACTTACGAGTCATTCCTTCATTCAGTGATTACTGATGAGTTTCACCCCGAAAGAACAAAAGGGACCAGATTTAGGGGGACAAAACCACACAAAGAATCAACGGTTAATTGCCTTGATTCTTTTGATCAGTTTTCACTACCAGAAGTCCACTTGAACACGGAAGTGTCTCTTCCAACGCAGTGGCGGGCCGTGCATTTCACACCTAGGCCTTCAATGATGTCCTACTTGATAAATACTTCTTTTAAAGTTGTGTCACCATGACCACATCTGGAGAAATACACAGAAATACACTTGGTACTACAGGACATTGAATCACCTCGATAGTGGACAAAAAGGGTTATTTTCTGGCGCATTTCAAAATCAGCAGACCAACATCTGCATAGCACTGTAAATTCTAAATTATTGTGAAAATGGGAAGCCGTGGGTACCGCTCGTAATTGGTTGATTGGAAGTGGCGGAAAAACCCTTTCAGAGATCTAGCCTCTCTGACGTCCTTCTTGAAAATGGCATAGCAAATGTATATCTGCAACCTAATCAACATTGTGCTCTACTTAGCAAAGTGTGGATCCGGTGCGGCTCTGTTGATTTGCAAAACACTTTACTCACGAAACTCACAACTTCTGATTGGAAACATACTTATATTTGTCATGTTTAACGTTTGGCAAATTCGGGAGGCTAACTGTCAAAAACTCATGGTATGATTGGCTATCGCAATTGTCTACCAACTGCGGAGCACTGCACAGACCGCCACATTGTTGATTCAAAAACCCTCTTTCGGATTTCATGCAGGGCTGGCAGCAACCTAGCTGAATTATGATTGGATAAAAGCTCTGAAGTTAAAAAAAAAAGCAACACTGGAGGCTAATATGACATGAAAAGAATATGACAGCTTGATTCCCCTTAGTGGCAATGGACGGCTGAGTAGTGCTTATACAGCAGCAGCCGGCCTCTCAAGCTCCTATTACCTCCCGTCTGTTGCAAGTTCTGTTGATTCTATGTAATTTGTTTATATGTGCTATGGCTAAGAGGTTTTTTTCCTTGATCTCAGTCTGGACAACCTCCCTGGAGTCCAGCCTTTCTACTGAAAGTTTTTTTTTACTACCCCGCCCCCAACATTTACCTGTTTCTGACATTTTTTTGTAAGGGCCGCCGGAAGTTGGCAGACCCATCAGCAATCTTTTTTCTGTCTCCCTGTAATGTTTGTCTGATCTTGAATGGGATTGTGCTAAAAATGTAAATTTCCCCTCTGGGATTAATAAAGTAGTTCGGATTTTGATTCTGGTTCTGATGAATACTTTCATGTACACTATATTGCCAAAAGTATTTGGCCACCTGCCTTGACTCACGTATGAATTTGAAATGTCATCCCATTCCTAACCCATTGGGTTCAATATGATGTCGGTCCACCTTTTGCAGCTATTACAGCTTCAACTCTTCTGGAAAGGCTGTCCACAAGGTTTTGGAGTGTGTTTATAGGAATTTTCGACCGTTCTTCCAAAAGCGCATTGGTGAGGTCACACACTGATGTTGGTCGAAAAGGTCTGGCTCTCAGTCTCCGTTCTAATTCATCCCAAAAGTGTGCTATTGCGTTCAGGTCAGGACTCGGTGCAGGCCAGTCAAGGTCATGCACACCAGACTCTGTCAGCCATGTCTTTATGGACCTTGCTTTGTGCACTGGTGCACAGTCATGTTGGAAGAGGAAGGGCCCGCTCTTAAACTCTTCCATTTTCTTATAATAAAGCTGGCAGTTGATTTTGGAATATTTAGGAGAGAGGAAATTTCACGACTGGATTTGTTGCACAGGTTGCATCCTATGACAGTTCCACGCTGGAAATCACTGAGCCCCCTCAGAGCGGCCCATTCTTTCACACATGTTTCTAGAAACAGTCTCCATGCCTAAGTGCTTGATTTTATACACCCGAGTGACTAGGACACCTGATTCTGACCATTTGGATGGGTGGCCAATACTTAAATGAAATTAAAAATGAAGTGAACTTTATCAATGATCAATTTATGATCATTATGATTTATGTTAGGCCAGCAGAGAAAGTCTTGCTGGCCCCGACAACACACCACTGTTCCAATGTAACCTATGCACTCAGAAAGTGAGAAAAAAGAGCAGTCTTATTGGAAAGGATGGGGCAGCATTATATAACATCTTATATAAAAAGGCATCTGTCTCTTAGCGCACAAATGTGTGGGTGCCAACCCGCTAGCTGCCGCAACAGCCCCGACCAAAACATGAGTGCAGATTTAAGTGAACATGCCTCATGCATGTAGTGGCCAAATGTCTTTCTGACACCTTCTGCAGAAGGCCATCAGTCTCTTTTCTATAAAATATCTCACTTGCGTTGTGTGTGTAAAGTGAACAAGTGTCAGCTGTGAGAAGCGATGCTCAACTCGAGATCGACAGATTTGGAGATTTCCACTCTATACCGTGAAGGATGGGAGGGCGGAAACAATTGCCAAATACTCGCTGTTGAGTCAGCCCGAGTTGGAAAAGTTAGCTCTACTTAGCAACTCTCTTTTCTTTCCTTTTGCCCCCTCTTTTTTTTTTTTTGTTCTCAAGTATTTTGAGCTATACCGGATCCCCCCCTCTCGCCCCGTCAGGGTGACCCCCGGGGCAGCAGCAGGGCCAACTCTGCCCTCTGTGCAGGACTCTCACTTCATGACTGGCATGGTAACAGCCCGTTAGGGAAAACCCTTTTTTTTACTCTTCATTTCCTTTGTTTAACAGCACTAGGAATTAGTCACGTATGCATTTATTATGACATTTTTGTTTATCATCAGAACCAACATGGAGCAGCACATTGGTATTAATTGAGTCGTATAGAAAACAAAACCTCTTATAAGTTAACATGATCTAATGGTAATGGTATTTAGCAGGAAACAGAAAAGGTAAAAAAATATATAGATATTTATACAGTGGGGCAAAAAAGTTTTTAGTCAGCCACCGATTGTGGAAGTTCTCCCACTTAAAATGATGACAGAGGTCTGTAATTTTCATCATAGGTACACTTCAACTGTGAGAGACAGAATGTGAAAAAAAAGTCCAGGAATTCACATTGTAGGAATTTTAAACAATGTATTTGTAAATTATGGTGGAAAATAAGTATTTGGTCAACCATTCAAAGCTCTCACTGATGGAAGGAGGTTTTGGCTCAAAATCTCACGATATACGGCCCCATTCATTATTTCCTTAAAATGGATCAATCGTCCTGTCCCTTTAGCAGAAAAACAGCTCCAAAGCATGATGTTTCCAACCCCTTGCTTCACTGTAGGTATGGTGTTCTTGGGATGCAACTCAGTATTCTTCTTCCTCCAAATACGACAAGTTGAGTTTATACCAAAAAGTTCTATTTTGGTTTCATCTGACCACATGACATTCTCCCAATCCTCTGCTGTATCATCCATGTATCCATTTTGGTATAAACTCAACTCCATGTGTTTGGAGGAAGAAGAATACTGAGTTGCATCCCAAGAACACCATACCTACTGTGAAGCATGGGGGTGGAAACATGATGCTTTGGGGCTGTTTTTCTGCTAAGGGGACAGGACCATCGATCCGTGTTAAGGAAAGAATGAATGGGGCCATGTATCGTGAGATTTTGAGCCAAAACCTCCTTCCATCAGTGAGAGCTTTGAATAGTTGACCAAATGCTTATTTTCCACCATAATTTACAAATGAATTCTTTAAAATTCGTACAACGTGAGATCCTGGATTTTTTTCTTCACATTCTGTCTCTCACAGTTGAAGTGTACCTATGATGAAAATTACAGACCTCTGTCATCATTTTAAGTGGGAGAACTTGCACAATCGGTGGCTGACTAAATACTTGTTTGCCCCACTGTATATATATATATATATAATATATATATATATATATATATATATATGTATGTATACAGTATATATGTATTATTTTCAGTCGGAAGTTGCCCATTTCCACACTGTTTTCTGAGTTTGTGCTTACCTAACCTCACATCCTGCACTAAGCTCACTGCTGAATGCAAAGACATGAAACTGATATATATATATATATATATATTTTTTTTTTTTTTCATTCTCATCCCACTCACTGCAAACAGTATTATTCTCCAAAATGTATTCTTGTAAATGTGTCAAACTAAGAAAAAGACCAGCTTTCCTTGTATTTTTTTCTATACAATTGATGGAATGTTTTGGCTCAGTTTAATACAATAGATATTAATGTTATTAAAATAATAAGTATAAAAAAATAAATACTTTTGTGCTGCAGATCGTACCTTACAATCTCTCTTCACAATATTGCTTTAAAATAGGGCCGGTATAGCTTGGTTGGTAGAGCGGCCGTGCCAGCAACTTGAGGGTTGCAGGTTCGATCCCCGCTTCCTCCATTCTAGTCACTGCCGTTGTGTCCTTGGGCAAGACTCTTTACCCACCTGCCCCCGGTGCCACCCACACTGGGTTAAATGTAACTTAGATATTGGGTTTCACTATGTAAAGCGCTTTGAGTCACTAGAGAAAAGCGCGTTATAAATATAATACACACACACTTCACATAAAATACTCCACTATTACTAATACAAAATGCAATTTAAACCACCGTATTTTCACCACTATTGAGGTCATTGGCATGTAAGCTGCACCTACTAAATATTAGGTCAAGATTTATGTTTCCATAAATTAGCCAGACTGACATATACGTTGCGAAAATTAGTTATTTACACATAAAAATTATGTAGATGTTAATTTACATACCTTAATTGTTTCCAAACAGTGCCTGTAACACTGCAGTAAAACAGCTGATCATACAACAGAGGTCATCATCATAGAACGAGCTGCGGAAGCTAGCTTTCCAATTAGCTAAAGAGACGCAAAAACTCTCGGTGAAATTACTCAAGAATTTGTGAAATTGAAACAATACAAAAATAATGCCATTTTAAGTTAATAATAAAAAACACTCGTAAACTTGTTAGCACATTAGCCAATGCTAACAACACTCGCTTGATTACATCACACTGGCACGTACAAATATGTATGAAAACACTCCTACAGACATCGCACATGGGACAGTTTAGTATAAAACTGTTTTAATTATATTTTAAACTTTGAGTGATGAATAAAGAATTCATACGAGTAGAAACGCTATGGACCGCAAGAAGACAGAAAGGGGACTTTACTTTCGGTTCAAAGCCCTAAATGGAAGGACACTGCAGAACCTGAAGTGAACACAGTCATCTAAAAGATGATGCCATAGTATATACAGTGACATACCTTATCAGTGTATGTTCTTTTTTAGTTTTTTAAAACTGTTTGCATTTTGGCCGTCAACGAAGGAAACTCCTTAACCACAGTCTGGAATTAACGGTAATCAACTAAGTGTAAGCCTGTATATATTGGTGTAATATGTCAATTTGTACAGTACAGGCAAAAAGTTTGGACACGCCTTCTCATTCAATGTGTTTTCTTTATTTTCATGACTATTTACATTGCGGATTGTCACTGAAGGCATCAAAACTATGAATATGAACACATGTGGAATTATGTTTTTCTTAAACTGTTTGGACAATTTGCTCACACATTTGTTCACAAACTGACCCTTGCCGCGTCCTTGTTTGTGAATGACTGAGCTTTTCATGAAAGCTGTTTTTATACACAATCATGGCAACCACCTGTTCCCAATTAGCCTGTTCACCTGTGGGACATTCCAAATACGTGTTTGATAAGCATTCCTCAACTTTATCAGTATGTATTGCCACCTTTCCCAACTTCTTTGTCACGTGTTGCTGGCATCAATTTCTAAAGTTAATGATTATTTGCCCCAAAAAAAATGTTTATCAGTTTGAACATCAAATATGTTGTCTTTGTAGCGTATTCAACTGATTATGGGTTGAAAATGATTTGCAAATCATTGTATTCTGTTTCTATTTACTTCTAACACAATTTCCCAGCTCATATGGAAACGGGGTTTGTGTATACACACACACATATATATATATATATATATATATCGATCGATAGATAGATAGATAGATAGATAGATAGATAGATAGATAGATAGATAGATAGATAGATAGATAGATAGATAGATAGATATATAGATATATATATATATATATATATATATATATATATATATATATATATATATATATATATATATATATATATATATATATATATATATATATATATATATATATACCGTATATTTCCAAGTAAACACCCTTTGGCAAATAACCACCCATGCCCTAAAAGCGTCTCTTCCTAATAATAGCCCATGTATAGCGGTACACCACAACTGATGGACGGGAATACTTTAAGGGGTAAGAAGAACAGAAAGTTTAAACCTAAAGTTCAAGCTAGCGGTTGTGAAGTATGCGCAGCAGAATTTTGGTTTGGCAGCGGCCAGGCAGTTTAACGTTGACCCGAAACGCGTATGCGAATGGAAACAAAAAAAGGGAGAACTACTATCTCAGTCGGCAATCGATGGAAAACGGGCTGGCTTATCAGGCGGAGGTAGGAAGAAAGTGAGCGACGAGCTTGATGCTAATTTGTGTCAGTGGATACATCACGTTCGTAGACTGAACCATTGTGTGCCCCGCAAAATGATCCGCATTAAGGCCAAAGAGTTGTATGCCACCGCGAGTGACACGAGAGACACCGGGGTGGTGTTTGGTGCAACGAGTGGCTGGCTTAATCGATTCCTGCGTCGGAACAATTTTACCCTCAGGAGGAGAACAACTGTTGCACAGAAGGACGCTCCCGTCGAGAAGATTGTCAACTTCCTCATTTTCTCTACTAAACAGATAGAGACCAAGAAAATCCAGCCCAAGAATATCATCGCACTGGATGAAACAGCCATCTGGTTTGACATGGTTGGTTGTAATACGGTCAATGAGAGGGGCGCCCGCTCCATCTGCCTAAAAACCACCGGCCACGAGAAGGCATGCATTACGGTGGCTCTTGCAGCCAAAGCAGACGGGACAAAGCTAAAGCCTTACATTGTGTTTAAAGGTGCTGTCCGTGATGTAAAGGCTATGCAGAGCATAGCTTCCTCCAAGAAGGGCTGGTTTGATGATGACCTGACAAAGGATTGGCTCCAGAGGGCAGTGGGGAAATTTCACTACGGTCCGAGGCTACTTGCATGGGACTCGTACCGATGCCATATCAGCGAGGCCACTAAAGCAGAGCTCAAAAGGGGCTACAAGCTTACAATGGCTGTCATATCTAGAGGTTGCACAAAGTACCTGCAGGCCCCCAATGTTGTGTGGAAAAGCCCTTTCAAAGCGTAGCTCCGTGACTACTATGACAACTGGATGGCTGGTGATAAAGACAAGACCTACACAAGTCAGGGAACCTGAGAGCCCCTTCCCGCCGCCTCCTGGTCGACTGGGTCCTGGGAGCCTGGGATGCTCTGGATCGGGACACTCTGTTAAACTCATTCAAGGTAGGCTGGCTGGCTGGCTGGCTGGCTGGCTGTGTGTGTGTGTGTGTGTGTGTGTGTGTGTGTGTGTGTGTGTGTGTGTGTGTGTGTGTGTGTGTGTGTGTGTGTGTGTGTGTGTGTGTGTGTTGCAAACAGTAGCCATAGCTGATTGTTGCTTTCCGGTATCCTACAAGGTGTGTGGGCTGACGGTGGCAGCTGATGGGAGTGAGGACCAGCACATTTACTGCCTCAAGGAGGGACAGCCATGTCAGGCAGGCAGAGAGATGCTGTTGAGGGCTAGAGAGCAGGGTGCTGCTGTGGTTCAGGAAGAGGAGGAGAGTGACGAGGAACAGCAGTTCATCAATGAACTAGTGATTGAAGAGGAGGAGGATGAGGGGATTGAGGGAGAGGATGGGGAGGAAGAGAAGGAGGAAGAAGGGGAGGAGGAGGAGGAGGAGGATGATGAGTGGGTTTGAGTTGCATTTGGGGTTGCGTTTTTTGCAGTATTATTGTTTTGATGGTTTTATAGAGTACTTGGTACCACAATTGTATTTTTCCTGTATGCTGCTTTATTTAAAACTTGGAATACTGTAGCCTTTATTTTATTTAGATTAGATTAGATTAGATAGTACTTTATTTAAGTCACAATATTATTGTTCTGTTTTGATGGTGGGTTTTATACTTGAGTATTTGGTACCATAATTTGATTTTTCCAGGTAGGATGCTTTATTTAAAAACTTTATTTATTTTCAGTATCGGTATTCTATTTGACAATTGTTGCACTACTGCCATGTTGAGGCCTTGTTGATCTCTTGTCTTTTGATAGTCTTGTTTTTTTGTTTGTATGTTTACAATAGCTTTTACATTTAAAGTTTTTTATACGATAAAAAAATACTGGACAGTAACCATTGTAAACAAATAATGGCCTGGTGCAGGCTGGTGCAAAAATAAATAAAAGCCTTGTGCAAATAACCGCTTGGTTCTTTTAAACGGCCATCTCCAAAAATGATTTTGTGAAATAAACGCCCGGGCTACTATTTGGTAATATACGGTATATATAATATATAATATTTAATTTGCACCAAAGATGATTCAACACACATTCTGCAAATCTCCATATAATGGTTGTAAACACATCCAAATCGCCTTCTAAACTCTGAAATGCTGTCATGTCTGGTTCTTCTAGAGGGGATAAGGAGATGCCTTGTTTCTTTTTTTTTTTTTCCTGATCTCAAGGTTTTCCATTGCTGGCGGGCTTGCAAGCAGTGCAGCATTGTGTAGTTTACTGTGAATATGTGTGTGCGTGTGTGCGTGTGTGTGTGTGTGTGTGTGTGTGTGTGTGTGTGTGTGTTCTTGTATTTCTTCCCTTCTTGAGACATCAACAAGGAAAAGTACCTTCCATATGAGGACTGGTGAACAAGTTAGGACTGAAATCATGGTCCCAATACGGAAAACCCTTACATCTAATTGAGAGCCAAATACCGGAGTCCGGGAACATTGCTCCAAAGTCAGGATTTTTTGTTGATTTAATGTGCATACAAAAGTAAACAATGAAAGGTGCAAAGGCAGCAATGTATGATAAAACAAGACGGCAGCTAAAGAAAGACTTCCCTATTCATCTCCCTCCATCTCCCCCTCTCATCAACATATGATATAACAAGTATGTGTAAAAATTTTAACTGCTCCCCCTCTGCTCGACATATGGAATAACAGGTGTGTGAAATAAATTGAAATTGTACATACATTTCTCCAAAATGTATGAACAACAAAACAAAAAAACAAAACAAATATATAAATATATATCCATCCATCCATTTTCTACCGCTTATTCCCTTTCGGGGTCACGGGGGGCGCTGGCGCCTATCTCAGCTACAATCGGGCGGAAGGCGGGGTACACCCTGGACAAGTCGCCACCTCATCGCAGGGCCAACACAGATAGACAGACAACATTCACACTCACATTCACACACTAGGGCCAATTTAGTGTTGCCAATCAACCTATCCCCAGGTGCATGTCTTTGGATATATATATATATATATAGAGAGAGAGAGAGAGAGAGAGACAAACTGGAAATCTTGAAGTAAAAAATGAAGATTAAAAACCAATTACAAAAAAAAAAGGTATTTTTCTCTCAATGTATCGACTTTTTTGTTATATAATTGGGAACACTTACTCATATTTATTTCTGTTTCTGTAATATTGCAATATCTCCTCGTAAAATTATTACTTTTTATGTAAAATCATTACTTTTTAAAGCAAAATGATGACATGTGTAATAAAAATTCTGACTTTTATCACATTATTGCCAATTGTTTTTGGTGTTCTTGTAAATCCTTTTTTGAGTAAAACTAGGACTTCTCTCATAATTTTGCCGACTAAAATTCCGATTGTTATTATAATATTGCCAACATTTTGACGTTTGTCGAGTAAAATTACGACTCTTTTCACTAAATTGCCAACATTTTAAGCTTTTCTTGGAAAATTCCAACTTTTCTCACGATATTGCACAACTGTTCAGTTTTTCTTGCAACATTTTGACTTGCGTTGAGTAAAATTACGACTTGTGTCCTAATACTGCTTAAATTCAAAGTTTTTCATGTGAAATTGTGAACATTTTTCACAACAAGCTTTTTTTTTATATGTGCATAGTTTGTATATATTATTGATGTCGTAAATACAAATCTTTCTTTATCTAGAAAGGGTGGTGCTAAAGAGGTAGCTCTTTCAGAGGTCTCAAGAAGGCAACAAATACAGGAATGCGTGTGTGTGCGTGTGTGTGTGTGTGTGTGTGTGTGTGTGTGTGTGTGTGTGTGTGTGTGTGTGTGTGTGTGTGTGTGTGTGTGTGTGTTTGTAATGGTCTGCCAGTGGCCGTACAGATCGTCTGCAGGGTTACATGTGCCTCTATGTGCTTATTTGATGTGCATTTATACGCATGTGGGTGTGTGTGTGCGTGCGTGTGGATGTGTGTGCGTACATCTGCGTGTGTGTTTGTGTGCGTGCGTGCATCAGCTGTAGCCCGGAGAAGCCTGCATCAACCCTAAGTGGAGCAGCTTGGCAGTGAGCGGCTATCAGAGGCGCGTTAGGGCAGGGAAGAAGACGAGCGAGCGAGGAGAGGGTGAGAGACGATGATAAATGACTGGGGCACACTAGCAGAAATTAGTGGAGCCATATGCAAAGCTGTGGCGTTTTGTTTGATGTGAAACAAAAGGACCACCGTGACAAAAAGCGCCTGCCGGCCTGCACAGCAGGGGGCCCCGGCCCTCAGGACATCCACCATCAGCGCTGAGAAAGTGTGCGTTTTCGCCATGCATCTTTCCACTCCTGTCTATATTATGTATATTATCCCCTCTGTGTTTTTGTGCGTGTATCATAACGCCGCACAATGCCCTGCCCATTGTGCGCCGTGAAAAGACACAATTCCTTTCCTCGCCGGCGCTACAGCGTATTTGCTCTATTAAGCCAGTGAAATATAGACGTCTAATTTCCCGGCGAATGAATAGGCATCTCGGAGAGCGGCTCTCCTCTTAACATAAGGATGTAAATTGAACTGTTTAAATGTCACGGCTAGAAAGCTGATTTGATTTGAATTGATTTGCTTGTTTCTGGAGAAAAGACCTCCCTTGCCAAACCTCAGCCGTGCCGGGCTGCCACAGATAGACCAAGATCTTTCTTTCTACCTCAACAACACATTGTGGGGGCTTCTGAATTCTTCTATCTGCTGTGATTATGTACAAATGGCCTTCATTTGCCATCCATTTCAAAGCTGTAGTGCTGCATTGTGACTGGAGGCAGATGACGCTGACCAAATTACAGCGGGTTTGCCGCCTGAAAAGGATACTCTCACAATAGGCTTTGTGAAGTATTCCCTTCAATACCACGTCATTATGCTCACCTTTGTTGGTGTCCCTCTCTGTGTTTCGGGTGCATCTTTGGTTTCGAGATTACATTTGTAGTGTTGGGGGTACCGGGGGACTTGGAGTCCTGCTGCTCACCTCTTCTGCGAGCCTTTCAAGATTATAGGAAATTGTTTTTTCTCAGATTGTAGTCTTGTTGAATTAATTGGGCCTATCGTTTACTGTCGTTTTAAGTCCAACTGTACGTCAGAAATATTTTGTTCCTTTCTACTTTGTAAGTCATAATGTTGCTGTAAACCATGAATGCAAGTTTGCTTTAGCTCCATTTATGCACCGACTTAGTTCTTGGTTAGGAATGGGTACCAAAACGAGTACCGTATTTTTTGGACTATAGGTCGCAGTTTTTTTCATAGTTTGGCCAGGATTGCGACTTATATTCAGGAGCGACTTATGTGTGAAATTATTAACACATTACCGTAAAATATCAAATAATACTATTTTGCTCATTCACGTAGGAGACTAGACGTATACGATTTCATGGAATTTATCGATTAGGAGTGAAAGATTGTTTGGTAAACGTATAGCATGTTCTATATGTTATAGTTATTTGAATGACTCTTACCATAATATGTTATGTTAACATACCAGGCACCTTCTCAGTTGGTTATTTATGCGTCATATAACGTACACTTACTCAGCCTGTTGTTCACTAGTCATTATTTATTTTAAATTGCCTTTCAAATGTCTATTCTTGGTGTTGGATTTTATCAAATAAATTTCCCCCAAAAATGCGACTTATATATATATAAATATATATATATGTTTTTCCTTCTTTATTATGTATTTTCGGCAGGTGCTACTTATACTCCGGAGCGACTTATACTCTGAAAAATACGGTACTTTTTTGACGCCGATTTACGTAAATCCAAAGGTGTCATCTTTGGGTACCTGGGTTGCGTGTGACGTTACGACCAGTTGGTTACTCAGCCGTCTCTTTGCACCGTGGCTCTTGGCGATCACTCCAGCAGCACTGAGAGCCAACTTAGCCAAACCACCTTTAGATAATGTTGCAATTTCCAATTCCGACAAAGATATTGACTCAAAAAAAAAGCCCCAAGGTGAGTAGAGTAAGGCTCTACGTTTCCAAAAATGTAAATATACATTGGCTTTGCTATTGACATGCTACTGACTAGTGTTGTCTCGACACCAATATTTTAGTACCAATACTAAAATGTATTTTGATACTTTTCAATAATTTTCTAAATAGGGAGACCACAAAATGTGGCATTATTGGCTTTATTTGAACAAAAAATCTTAGGGTACATTTAACATATTTTTCTTATTGCAATCGAAGAACAATTTTGTCCTTAAATAAAATAGTGAACATACTAGACAACTTGTATTTTAGTCATAAGTAAACAAAAGCTCCTAATTAGTCTGCTGACATATGCAGTAACATAATGTGTCATTTATCCTTCTACTAATCCGTCAAAATTGTACAAGACAAGCTGTAAAAATTAATTATTAATCTACCTGTTCATTTACTGTTAATACCGAACTTCCTTTAATTGCCGCAGGGTACATGTTATCCGCATGCCTCGTTTTACCGCCGGGTCGAACTCGTTTTGCAAAATAATTAGCGCATGCTTAGAATTAGCGCATGCCTAGAATTACTGCCGGGTCAAACTTGTTTAGCAAAATAATTAGCGCATGCCTCGGTTTACCGCCGGTTCATACTTGTCACGTCACGAGTGTGTAACACGGGTGGGAAATAAGCCAAATTTCCTGTCATGGCATCCCCTCATATTACCTGCGCCGTTTCCACGTTTAATCTCGCAAGTTCAACACAGGCGCTCACGTGACCCGCTGCAGCCTATCGCGCTCTATATAATCCAGCGTTTCAAGATGGCTGCCAGGTGCGGTGGCTAAGCCTGGGGACATCTGAAGCTGGTATGTTTTAAAGTTGTCGTTAGCCTGCATATCGTTAAAAAAACCTTCCAGCATTTTACAACTAATTGAAAATTTATAGGTGCCGACCATCAGGGCCGAGTTGCGATGAGAGAGTGTGGCGATGTTGAGATATTAAACCGAGTTGGTAAGTGAATTTGTTTGCTAATAGTAGCTACTAGCCGTACCAATGTATTTTCAATGGGGAGTTAGCATCAGGTTTTAATCCCGTTTCCTCCAATGTTTCTGATCGGATTGAATTTATATTTATGTCGAGTCTTTATTTTGGGTACTTACATACGGTGACTGAGTGTTGTGGCGTTTTAAGGCCATCTGCATTTTTTATGCTACATATTAACTGTTCCGAAGTTTTGCATATTCATGTCATTGTTCCTTTAGTTCTACGAATAGGAGAACGTTTCTGTTAAGGGTTTAAGTATTATTATTTATTTCTATTTCATATGTGTCGTTTGGAAAGGTAAAATGTGTTTCTTTAAGTTGTTTAACCGTTGCTTTGGCTTCGGTTGCTGTGGTTTCCGGTTGATATGGTTACGAGCAGTTCCGTTCCGCCGGCACGTTAAACAAAGTGTTAAAAGAGCTCCGGCATTACCAAGCAACGTAGCGTCGGTAATAATACACGGGAAATAGTTTGCCACGGTTGCAGTTCAGAGAAATAACCTCAGTAAGCTTCCTATTTCAGTGTGTTATAAGTGACAGTTTATAAGTTGCACTTGTTAAAGTTTAGGACATTTGGGCAGTCACGTTGCCAGTAGATGGGACGGGTGTGCTAACCGCAGCTTGCACGTGTGTTTGTTTGCTATACAGTGACTTCACGAACGGCAGGTTTAGTCACGTATTAGTTAAGTTTGTTAAAGAGACCCTCTCCCCTGTGACTGTTTACTATTTGGAGAGCGAGTGTGGAACATTATAAATGATAAATGGGTTGTACTTGTATAGCGCTTTTCTACCTTCAAGGTACTCAAAGCGCTTTGACACTACTTCTACATTTTACCCATTCACACACACATTCACACACTGAAGGAGGGAGCTGCCATGCAAGGCGCCAACCAGCACCCATCAGGAGCAAAGGTGAAGTGTCTTGCTCAGGACACAACGGACGTGACGAGGTTGGTACTAGATGGGAATTGAACCAGGGACGCTCGGGTTGCGCACGACCACTCTCCCACTGTGCCATGCCGTCAGAGGTTAGTTGTGTGCTATTGTGGCTACATTGCAGCGAGGGAAGTGGACAGCGCGAGTTGGGGAGGTAGCGTGTGGGTGGGGTAAAGTGTATGAGTGTAATTAATGTGTGTGCATTATTGTCTGGTTATTGTATGTTTATGTGGTGTGTATAGTAAATTGTTCAACCAAATAAGCCGTCTCCTCTCACTCTCTCTTAGACTAGATTTATTGGGTAAATAGTGAATAATTGGAGCACCCCCCCCCCCCCCCAATGTAAAATACAGTCCTTTACAGGCTCCCGTACATTAAAGTTTTTTTTATTAAATGTGCTTTTCATGAAAGTGTCCTTACATCACACTCAAATGTATAAGCGCGGGCCTAAATTTACCGCATGCCTTTGGTAAGCGCCGGAGTGAGAAGAGGTTTTAAAATAATTAGCGCATGCTTACTTTTACCGCATGCCTTGGGTAAGCACAGGAGTGAGAAGAGGTTTTAAATTAATTATCGCCCCGGCGGCATGTTCAACGAAATACGGTATCTGCTTTTTTTCTCTTTCAACATGTTCTATTTTCACTTCTGTTAAAATGTAATAATCACTTTTTCTTCTGTTGCTTGATACTTTACATTAGTTTTGGATGATACCACAAATTTGGGTATTGATCCGATACCATGCAGTTACAGGATCATAATTGGTCATATTCAAAGTCCTCGTGAATTATGAAGTGAAGTGAATTATATTTAAATGGCGCTTTTTCTGTAGTGACTCAAAGCGCTTTATATTGTGAAACCCAATATCTAAGTTACATTTAAACCAGTGTGGGTGGCACTGGGAGCAGGTGGGTAAGGTGTCATGCCCAAGGACACAACAGCAGTGACTAGGATGGCGGAAGCGGGGATCGAACCTGGAACCCTCAAGTTGCTGGCAAGGCCACTTTACCAACCGAGCTATACCGCTCATGTGTCCAGGGATGTATTCACTGAGTTTATAAACATAATATGAATTAAAAAAAAATGAAAAATATGTTTTTGTGACAATAAAAAATACCGATGTAATCATAGTGGTATCCATTAGATACGCTATTGTACTTGGTATAATTACAGTGGTTGTCAAGTGTGGATCCACCCAAGACATCTGTTTACATTCAGGAAAAGTAACTTTTTTTAGCAGTGACGCCGGTGAGCTACGGTGTGTAGTGAAGCATGTTTAGCTATTCCTAGTCATGCGGGGATGATACTTGTAAGAAATGTACTTTATTTGTCGCCATGGAGGTGAGGATTAGTGATTTAGAAGTAGCTAAAACACTGCCGACTGCGAATGGAAGTTTGCCACTCGCGAGCGAGCCATGTCTTAAGTACCTCTTCCTGAGGGCATGTCAGTATTATAACTTCACCTTTTAGTTTTTAGGCCAAAATGCATCCATTCTCCCTTTTCTGTCTACACACTGTGTCCGCTTGTATGTACTCTGTGTGTGTGTGCACGCTGCCAAACATGCTCCTCTGCTCGCAAAACCAACAATGTCACGACATGACGATGCGCCGTCATGCCCGGGAAACCGGTACTTTTCAAACAGTGTATAGTACCGTTTTTGATTCATTACTACCGCGATACTATACCAGTACCGCTGTACAGTACAACCCTGCCTCTAGGGGCCTCAGTGCAAAGGTCATCTGAGACATGCCAACCACCGAGGGCAATGCTATAAAAAGTATTTACTGCATTTCACATTGTTTAAAACTTAGAAATAAGATGTCTGTATATCTGCTGTATATATCATATGCAACTTTACAAGTTGAGTGCAGTTTACTGTAACCCAGAAATGATCACTTTGCCTCAGGAATCTCTTCCATATATGGTTCCCATTGTCTGCTTTACTTCTCGGACACTATCTAAACTTTGACATTCTTTTTCTCCCTTGGTATTGTGTTCCCAGAGGGTCAAATCTGAAGCACACCTAAGTGAACTTCTAAACTTTTTTGCTGTTTTATTGTAAAATAGCTGTCATGATTTCCAACGCTATTAAATGAATAATACACGTCTTGCTATTGGTTTGGGATCACTGAATCCGGAAATAGTTTGTTATCTAAAGTGAAATTAATTTGTTTTTGCCCTCAAAATTCTACAGGCAATACCTCATAATAACAATGTCATGGTTTTTTTTTTGTTGTTTTTGTTTTTTTAAGAAAAAGCTAATTATTTAACATAAAAAACATAAAATTAAATGTACAAAATTATTCACAGTCTTTGCTCAATACTTTGTTGATGCGAATAAAATGCTTAACAAAAAATGTATTTTTTGTCCTCAAAATGTTACCGACAATACCACATAATGAAAAAAATTTTTTTTTTTGTCCTCAAAATTTTACAGACAATACCCCATAATAAGAATGCAAAACTCTTTAGGCAGTTTGGCCCATTCCTCTCAAGCTCCATCAGGTTGGCTGGGAAGTGATGGTTTTCATCCAGGATGTCTCTGTACTTTGCTGCATTCATCTTAGTCTAGTTAGGGAGATGACCAAGAACTCCATGGTCACTCGTCAGAACTACAGCATTCCTCTGTATAGGGAGGAGAACCTTCCAGACCAGGGGTGTCAAACTCAAATACAGAGTGGGACAAAATTTTAAACGGAACAAAGCCGCGGGCCAAGGTTGAACAAATTAACCTTTTAATAGGGACCCAAACAAGTTTTGCATTAAATATTGAACAAGCAAAGCTTATATAACTTTAGTGACACGCAAAATCCAGTTTCAAATAATAATAATAATTTAAAAAATATCAATGACATATCAAATAAAATTTTAATAAAAATGTTATGCCTTTTTTTCTATTTGCAATCTTCTGAGGTAAATATCAAATTGTTTCCACAGGCTAATTATATATTTGAAAATAACATAACAATAATGAATGAACCAAACATTCAAGCTTTGAAATAGAAAAAGAAAATGCATGAATAAAACGTTAATTATTGGTCAGTTTGCTGGAAGTTTCCCGGAAGAGTTAGTGATGCAAGGGGTTCTGGGTATTTGTTATGCTGTGTTACGTTGCGGATGTTCACCCAAAATGTGGTTTTCATTCTTGTTTGGTGTGGGTTTACAGTGTGGCGCATATTTGTAAAAGTGCTAAAGTTGTTTATACGGCCACCCTCAGTGTGACCTGTATGGCTGTTGACCAAGTATGCTTTGCATTCACTTGTGCGTGTGTGTGTGTGTAAAAGCCACAAATATTATGTGACACACTGTTAGTATGGAGGAAAAGCGGACGTGACGACAGGTTGTAGAGAATGCTAAAGGCAGTGCCTTAAATGCACGCCCCCAATATAGTTGTCCAGGTGGAAATCGGTAGAAATTCAGGAGAATGGTTGCCCCGGGAGATTTTCAGGAGGGGCACTGAACTTCGGGAGTCTACCGGGAAAATTAGGAGGGTTGGCAAGTATGAGTATTTGCGGTGAATGCGGTGTTACAGCGGCACCGACGCTGTATAACACCGGCGGGCCAGATCTAATGCTAAATTGATATTGCCTCAAGGGCCAAATTAAATTACACGGCCGGCCAGATTAGGCCCGCGGGCCAGAGTTTGACACCCATGTTCCAGATGAACAATCCACCAATCAGGCCTGTATGGTAGAGTGGCTAGACAGAGGCTATTTATTGGTGAAAAGTTTGCCAAAATGCACCTGAAAGACTCTCAGACCATGAGAAACAAAATTCTCTGGTCTGATAAAACAAAGATTGAACTCTTTGGTTTGAATGCCAAGTGTCATGTTTGGAGGAAACCAGGCAGCGCTTGTCATCAGGCCAATACCACCCCTACAGAAAAGCATGGTGTGGCAGCATCATGCTTTGGGGATATTTCTTAGCACAGGAACTAGGAGACTAGTCAGGATGGAGGGAAATATGAATGTCGCCATACACAGAGACATCCTGGATGAAAACTAACACTTCCCATCCAAACAGATTTCCTTTGAGAAAAACTGCAAAGAGAAATGGGCACGGCGGAACAGGCGAAACTGCTCAGGTGTGCCAAGCTTGTGGCATCGTACTCAAAAAGACTTGCGGCAGTAATTGCTGCCAAAGGTGCAGCAAGTTAAAAAGTTAGTCCCAGCAATAGTCACATACACACTAGGTGTTGTGCAAGTATCCCCTGCATTTGACCCATCCCCATGTTCACCCCCTGGGAGGTGAGGGGAGCAGTGAGCAGCAGCGGTGGCCACGTTCAGAAATCATTTGGTGATGTAACCCCCAATTCCAACCCTTGATGCTGAGTGTCAAGCAGAGAGGCAATGGGCCCCATTTTTATAGTCAACCTTCCAGTCTCAGGGCGGACCCTTTAACCACAAGCCACTGAGCAGGTCGTAAAGTATCAACAGATCCATCAACAGAGTATAGATTGTTTTAGATTTTCACTTTTAATAGATTGCAATTGCAATTAAAAAAAAAATCACATTGTCATTATGCACTGTAAAATTTTGAGGACAAACAAACAATTATTATATATTGGCTGTAACATAAAATGTGGAAAAGGCTGTGAATACTTTTCGGAGGCCCTGTAGCTTTGAATAATACCAATTGTGCATTATTGGACCTGGTTCTCTTCGTGTTTCATAGGTTTCTCATCAAGCACACTTATGTGGTCTTTCTTTAAAACATAGACGTCACCATGCTGGTGCAATAGAACCCTCGCTACAAGTATTATTGCGGGCACGATTCCCAACTCCCACTTGTTGATTTCTTAAAGGCGAAGTGAAATCTCAATCGGTTCTCAATGCTCAAAAAGATTGTTCTTGTCGGTCCGGATTGGTGCCAGACATTTTTTTTTTTTTTATGCTACTTTTTAATGTAAGAAGCCTCGCTAGTTCATATAAGTTCAGCGTAATCTGAGGGGGATTCATCATTACATATTTACTGACTGAGGCTGATCTTGCTGTAAGGTCCTCGCCTCGTCCCATTGATCTTGTGCGCATGTTCACTCCCGAGGTTACGGGACGTGCCTCCATTTGCATAAGGCCCTGGGCAAGGTTCTTTCCACCATTGATTGTCCTGTCCATGAGCGCTCCGTGCCTTTTCGCATTGATCACTCTGTTTTGTTTTGTTTTCCCCCTCCTGGAGACGGTGCTACCCAGAGTTCAGCTGCAGCTCTGGTAGGAGCAGACCTGTCGGAGCAAAGAGACCTAGTGAGAGGGGAAAGATTGTCATGTCAGAGTGGATGAGTGAAATTTGCAACACAATCTTGAAACATGTTGTAACCTATTCCTTCCTGGGTAGTTGTAGCTCATTGCTGTTGTGTCTTACTGTAGAAGGAAACAATAAATGTCTTGTTTATTTGCCAACATGTGTCACTGTGACCCATGCATACATTGCACTGTAGGCTTCCACAGGGCTCAAACCCCCATAATGCACCTGTCCTCTTTGTTCCCCTAAGCAAGAGCAGTGTGGCGCTTTGTCTGCCAGTCTCCTTCTTCTTTGAGGCTCATCCCGCCTCCTCTTTCGACCTCTCCTGTTCTCCGTCACTCACTCAAAAACAAGCAATTGGCGTGTCTGTAGATTTCTAAGAATCGTCTGTGTAGCCTTATTTTTTATTTTTAGAAAGTCTAAAATCATAGAGCAATGGTGGGTTTCTACATTTGATTGCTTTTGTACTGGCAAATCTGTCTTTATTTCACATATTTGTCACATACTAGCCTAGGGCTCGGCAAACAAAAGCGTTGAAAGAGCCATATTGGACCAAAAATTAAAAAAAAAATATCTGTCTGGAGCCGCAAACATGTAATAGCCTCATATAAGTGTTATAATGAAGGCAAACCATTATATACGTGTCTATATTAGCTATAATAGCCTACTATCACAATGACTATGTGTCATCCTTAACAAAAATGTTGAAATGTAATATTTATTCTAAATATTTTCACAACATTAGGAACCATTAATAAATCAGAGGCTACTCAGAACATGAGATGACTCCTGGAAATTATTGTTTTTAAAAAGGTACAGATGTACATGTCCAAGTTAAAGGAAACTGCAGGCTATCTTTTTTAATAGATTTTTTACAAACCCCGTTTCCATATGAGTTGCGAAATTGTGTTGGATGTAAATATAAACTTAATACAAAGATTTGCAAATCATTTTCAACCCATATTCAGTTGAATATGCTACAAAGACAACATATTTGATTTGATGTAAACATTTTTTTTTAAATACTCATCAACCTTAGAATTTGATGCCAGTAACACGTGACAAAGAAGTTGGGAAAGGTGGCAATAAATACTGAAAAAGTTGAGAAATGCTCATCAAACAATTATTTGGAACATCCCACAGGTGTGCAGGCTAATTGGGAACAGGTGGGTGCCATGATTGGGTATAAAAGCAGTTTCCTTGAAATGCTAAGTAATTAACAAACAAGGATAGGACGAGGGTCACCAATTTGTAAGCAAATTGATGAACTGTTTTAGAACAACATTTCTCAACGAGCTATTGCAAGGAATTTAGGGATTTTACCATCTACGGTCCGTGAAATCATCAAAAGGTTCAGAGAATCTGGAGAAATCACTGCACGTAAGCGATGAAATTACTGATCTTTGAGCCCTTAGGCGGTACTGCATCAAAAACCGACATCAGTGTGTAAAGGATATCACCACATGGGCTCAGGAACACTTCATAAAACCACTGTCAGTCACTATAGTTGGTTGCTACATCTGTAAGTGCAAGTTAAAACTCTGCTATGCAAAGCAAAACCGATTTATCAACAACACCAAGGAACGCCACCAGCTTCTCTGGGTCCGAGATCATCTAAGATGGACTGATGCAAAGTGGAAAAGTGTTCTGTGGTCTGACGAGTCCACATTTCAAATAATATTTGGAAACTGTGGACGTGGTGTCATCCGGAACAAAGAGGAAAATAACTATCCGGATTGTTATAGGCACAAAGTTCAAAAGCCAGCATCTGTGATGGTATGGGGGTGTATTAGTGCCCAAGGCATGGGTAACTTACACATCTGTGAAGGCACCATTAATGCTGAATGGTCCATACAGGTTTTGGAGCAACATATGTTGTCATTCAAGCAACGTTATCATGGACGCCCCCTGC